>NC_056728.1:958452527-958481131 GCF_019279795.1 Protopterus annectens
AAGCAGGCAAGAAAATCTGTGGAGAAAATATTTATTAAAATAAAGTGCAAAAAATTAAGTGCTGTGATGTCCGTGCACTGACCCAGCAATCAAGGAGCCTCAATCCTCACCACTAACACCAGTGAGGGGCGTCCATATAGGGAAAGGATAATAAATACGCACACGCACACACACACACACACACACACACACACACACACACACACACACACACACACACACACACACACACAGTAAAGTACAGTTTCCCTTAAGAGCACACAGATCACAGTCAGTCTGGGGCTGGTTGCTCCCTTTCTCTCCAGGTCCCTAATAAGACTCCCCACTGGCATAGGGTCCAGATCTCTGCCTTGTGGGCAAGCTAAAACCTCCAGCAGCCTTTCTGCCCAACCAGTGCTTTGTTTCCTTCCCAAGTAGCTGACACACACACTTTGAGATAAGAGTTTATACAACCACGCAGACAGTCCTAGGGAAGGCTGGCACAGGTTCTTCTGTTGTGCCCCTTTTACCCAGACTATACGGTAGAAATCACTGCCACCACCCAGCTAATATCAGCTTCGCAAAGGCCATTATGAAAGGGTGTCCAATTATACTGTGCAATATTATCCAAATGGTAAGTGTGACTGAATAGTCAAGACTTATTTGGAGTGACTTGGTAAAGTATCACTATAATACATGCAATGTACTCTTAGAACTTTATCTCTACACAAAGCAGCCACAGTGGAAAGGCTTACAAATATTTAAAAATAAAAACACAAGACAATACTCCTTACTACACAGTGCCAGTCAAGAGTTCAGAGATCACAGAGAAGTGCTTAAAATAATATAGTACAAAACTTCTGTCATCACAGAAAAATAAACTAGTCTAATCTTCATATTTTCTAGCTATATTATTATTTATTTACATTTGTTGACTGGGAATGTCTGACTGGATGCAGGTCCATTTTCAGTGGAGGCCCTAGGAGAAAGGCTCCACAAATTAAAATATTACAGACACAGTTACAGATGATCCTAGCAATTAAAATATTACAAACATAGTTACCGATGAAGAACATAGTACATTGACAGCATGTTTTTAGGTGCGCTTTAAGTAAAGCTTTGAAGTGGGTGCATGATGGTACAGAGGTTATTGTGGGGGGGGAGGGTGTTCCATAATTTGGCTATAGCACTGGATATTAGTGCTTCTCCAGCAGTGCTACTGGCTCTAGTAACCTGTAATTGATTTTTGTTGCTGCATCATAATGGTCTGGTGGTGAGATAGGGTTGGAGTAGATGTATCCAAAAGGAAACGCCTTTCTAAAATCCTACTTGCATATAGACAGGCAGAGTGGTGAGTTGGATGTTTTCAAGACAAATGCTCTCATTATTTCTGTCCTTAACTTGATAACACAGTACCACTGATTCATTTCAGACTAAATCATTTCTTTCTGGTTCCCAGGCTAACAGACTCTCTGAGGTTAATATCCCCTTTGATCTTGCAGCTGGTCAGGAACCAGAGCAGTAAAAGAAATTATACATGCAAATTCTAGCCATAAACTCTGGTCTCAAAACAAAAGGCAGAATTCCATCATCCAGACATAATCGGCTCTGAGTTTTGACATCAAAGAATTGACTTGTCAGCTTTGTTACAGCAGAGTGCACGGTTACATTTTTGCAGTTTCACATTTAACACCATTTTTTTCCCCATTTAAGAGAACAAGCCTGTGGCTTATATTAATATCTACAATTGACTGAATTATCTACAACATTCTGTCTGGCTAAGCTGGCAGCCTTCACCTATCTTCACAAGTGCTTTTGTCCATCCCGGGACTTCATCAGAACTAATAACTAGCTGATCCTATAGAGGTATTAGTATTTTGGACTTTTTTTTATGAAAAACTGTGTAAATATAACAGTGAGGAGACCAAGCAAAGGCACAAATGGAAGTGTTTATGGAAGACTTGATTATGCCAGTTAATTAATAGCCAAGACTGGAAGAGATGTGGTGAAAAGTGGTGATTTTATAATCTAACAGAGATCTCTCCAGGAACAGATGGTACTCTTGTGGAAGTTGGGAAGAAAATTATAAAGATTTGGAATGTTTAACCATATTTTAAGTGGGTGGAGTATCCATAGCTTGGTAGAAAGCTTTGGTGGCTGTATTTCACAAAGAAGGTAAAGATCCTTTGCACACAACTGCATATAGACCTATTTCAATTTTAAACAGACCCATTTCAGTTTTAAACAATTAATGTAATTCTATACCAGTCAAGAGAATGATAAAGACATTGCCAAAACTTAGCAGTTTGGTTTTGTGGAGGGGAAACTGGGTGTTTGAAATCTATTATTGGTGGGTCATGATGCAGAGAAAGTATTCAGTGAAGACAACTGGCACTTTATCAGTAGGACATTTCACTCCGTGATAGAATAATAGTGTTAATAAGGAGAATATATGAAGGGTCAGATGAGAATTAGGATGGGAAGGTTCCTTTTTGACAGGTTGTGTTTAAACATTGAAACCAAGCAGTGGTGCCACCCCCCCCCTTTTTTTTTATTTGTATTTAGAGTCATTGGAAACTTAAAAAGGAACTGTTAATTCAAGGATAGTTGATTTTGGTGTCAAGAAAAGTTAGCTTTATTTGCAGATGATATTATTTTGCACTTGATAAATGTAAGAAAAAAAGATTTGATGTGAACATTTTGTGGGATGTTCAAGACTTTGGGATGTAAAATAAATAAAGCTAAAAGGCTTTGGTGGTAAAGTGTGTACCCACACATGAATTGGTTCAGCATTACTCCTGTTTGTTGGACACGAGATGAAATATGTAGGTGTATGGATTAAGTAGGACTCTTTGGCAAAGGTATGCCAAAGAGGAGTGTCCCAAGCACTGATTCTTGAGGTCCGCCACTGAGTGGAGGTCTTTTGGTGGAGGTAATCCCTTTCTACATTCATTTCTGTTTGAGTCAATTTTTATCCAAGTTACATAGGGATTCACATTTAGCTGGGATAGTTTACCCATGATGCCGGAATGTGGGATGGTATTGAATGCCTTTGCAAGGTCTTGATATGAAATGTGTACTGATTGTGCCTCATCCATTGCTTCAGTTACATTCTTAAAGAAGTCAGTCAGGTTAATTAAGCAGGGTCCCCCCTTGACAAACTGAACTACCTTGGGTCAAGAATTTGTAGGTTATCAGTTTCTTTACTTAATTACATAATTATCTTTTCCATAGCTTTACAGATGAGGATGGTCAGACTTATGGGTCTTTAATTGCCTGGTCCATTGACACCTAATCTTTTTGCAAGGGGATGCCTATTCCGTTTCTCTCCATCTGGCGCGAAGCCCATTTGGAGGCTGATATTGAATAGCCTCTGTATGGGTTTTGACAGATCCTATTTCAGGTTGGCCATTAAGCAGCCTGGTATGTTATGTGATCTCATAGAAACGGTTAATCTTTGCCTTGGATAGTGCCTTGAGGATTTGCTCTTGGGAGATTTGATGGCAGTTTAAATGCTGCTAAGTGATTTGGGAATGTAGGGAGGAGAGGAGGGTGAAGCTGACACTAAATTTGTCTGCTAGTACATTAGCTACATCCTCTGGGCCGGAGTATGTGACACTATTTACTGGTTATCTCTGCACAGCTCTAGGCATTGTTTCTGTAGATTCTGACATAGTTAAAGAAGGCTTTGTGGTTGTCCTTTGCTTGGTTGGCTATTTGTGTCATATCTGGCTTTGATTAAGTGTCCAAAGTTCCCAGTTAAGTTTAGCAAGAGATTTTTTTTGCATTTTGAGAGTTTTGTTTATTTTAATGTGCAATGGGTTTTATTAAAGGTGTTGTTTTTATATTTGGAGTCCACCATAAGGGTTTATTTTTAAGTCTGACATTGCATTTACTTCGGAGTGCGACTTGTGCATTATGCATCTATTAACATGAGAATCAAATTTGGATGTAAAGGTTTTTGCATAAGCAGTTGGGTCATAGGTATGGAAGGGAATGTTGAATTTAGCCAGGTCATCACTCAGTTTCAGTAGTCTTTTTGTAATTTATATGAATGTCGTGGTATTGGGAGATGCTTCCAGCTTCAGCTTATGATGAATATGTGTGGGCTGTTACAGTTGCTAGGTAGCAGAGCTGTCTGATATTAGTGATTTATATATTAGATCCTCTTTGAAGGGTAGAAGAATCTAAGCTAATTGTTGAAGTCAATAATCTTTTGTTCTTACTGAGTCAGTACTCTTGGTGATGGCAAAATGCTGCCCAGTCAAGTTCATACCTGCCTTGGACACGTATATTCCAAGAGCTCCATTATGCATCTCTTTGCATAGTCCTTTTAGGTATGTTTAAGTCATTTACACCCATGTGTACTATGACTGTGTGTCATATGTGTATTTCTGGTGCAAGAACTTGATTGCATGCATGATTAGGTGAATCCTGGCACTTGATAAGCAACTGGCTGTAACCTTAACCTTGCAGAACACTGTGAGTAGTGCATCAGTGTGTCTTACTATAGCGTCACCTAAAAGTAGGATGTTGGATTTGTGTGGAGGCTTGGATTGTGTGTTTTTGAGCTGAGACACTATGACACTTGGATGTGTGTTTCATGGTGGGTGTTGCTTGTGTTGTGTTTGAAGTGGTTGTGGGTACTTGTTCCTTAGGTTACACTTGGGAAACCTTTGTTTAAGTAGGTTACATTTAAGTGCGTTAGTATGTGTAGGTGGGTCTACTTTGTTTCGTTGAATCTCATTTCACTGAATTTCATGTCACCCCAACCACATTACTGAAAACTCATTTCACTCCATCTCATTTCACTAAACTGAACTTGGTATGTATGGCACTTTGTAGAGTACTGTAAGGCAAGTAAAAGGTATACGCCCTTTTCCTCACTGTAGTGCGATCCTGGAGTTAGTATATATAGTTAGGGGTGTGGTGTGGGGGGGTGTATCCCCCCACCTTGTTTGTTTTATATTGTATTTTACCAAATACTTCAAAACAATACATTTTAAACGGTACTTTTCCATTATCAGGACAACACTTCTAATGAGTGCTTGGAATCTTGGCATGCAGTCACAATGATCTCACAAGCACTCATTACAAGTGTTGCTTCCTTGCTGGCCTTGCGTCTTTACTACTACTACTCTAAGTTCTTACTGGGAGTAAATGGGGGTAGAATCTCATTTGTTGCTAGCTGGAAGCTTCCTAGGTTTGTAGAGGATAAGTGATATTGACAATGCTTTAAATGACCATAAATGTTTTTCAGCATTTTTTACAGCTGGAAAACTGCACGAGCAATCATTCTGGCCCCACTATAAACTTAGTAATCTTAGTACAGTGTGTGCTGCTGAAAAGTAACTTGTTTGTAGTAAAATCCATGAATTACCTTCACAGATTTTATGACATTTTTAAAGGAAAATGAAACCACCCGCTGTTCGTTTAACTTCTCAATTGTTGAACTACTGCCCATTTCAGGTTTCAAACAGGTGGGCTTTACAGGGCACACGTTTAGAATCCCATTTCAGGTTCCAGTCTTCGCGCGTAATACGCCAACCTGAAACGTTGTAGTAAGGACGCCATAATAATCTCAGTACCACTGAATGTGGTTGCGCTGCGGAGAAAATGTACTCCTCCCCGGCCTTTGTTTTAACTTGCAAATGTAAACAAGCTATTTCTGTAACAAATTATTAGGAAAAATACACAATCGGCACACCCACCAGTCCCTTCCATGCTGACATTTTACATACAAATTGGATGTTCTCAGTGTGATGTGTAACTCTCATATCTTCCTACCTACAGAAAATATCTTTATTTGGTTCAGGTAATTGTCTTCATGCTCGTAGGAGAAGTGCCTTTTCAATGGAGAATTGTCCTACATCTCCAGCAGCTGTGCAATCATTGCGAGCTTATTAGAAGTGTTGCCCCAATAACAGACCGGTACCTTTTAAACAATAGACATGCATAGTTACAACAATTAAGTACTTTGCTCCCTATTGGTCCTTTTTGATCAGTCAAAAAGTAGTTTCTTATACTATTCTGGCATGTCCAAAACATGTCCAAAAGTTAGTTTTGGGTTTACTCTCCAGTCCAGCTGGTTAATCTGGGAATCTTGAGGCAATGTTACAACTGCCTTATGTACACAGACCACCCTCTCCTCCTCCTCCCAACAAGCTCAAATATATGTGAGAGACTCAACTATATAGCCAAACTGGAGGCTGAGCTCTATCAGCCCAGTACTGGCGCAGTCAATCAGGAGGAGAAGGTAACCACACACACCACAAATCTAGTCTCACATAGACCTATCGCAACAGCAAACCAAACATACTCGGAGGCTCTAAATAAAAATCTGCCCAAGCAGCAGAGACCTCCAAAGCAGACATCCAAGCAACCGCTACCCCACAACAATACCCACGTATCACATAGTTCACAAAGTCAGTGTGCCACACCGTCACAGCCCTTAAGGCTAAACAACACACCTAATACACTTGTAATAGGTGACTCTGTTGTCAGACACATTGACGTCCCACTCACCAGGCTGAACAAGGAGAAGGTCACTGTAAGCTGACTGTCTGGTGCCAGGATCCGCCACATAACACAAGCACTCTGGTCACTCCAAAGCAAGTACAAATATGACGCTGTCATTGTCCATGCTGGTGTGAATGACCTGAGACATACCTCCCTGGTCTACATGAAAAGACAGAGGAGCTATCTGATCATGTAGCCCAGGCTGGTATGACCCTGACCTTGAGTAGCATCTTACCCTCACCACGAATGATGCCACAGTATAAAGACAAAGTGATCAATTTTAACCATTGGCTAAAGTATTGGTGTCATTCAAAGGGGATCCAATGTGTGTCAGCCTGGGATGACATGCTCGACAAGCCACTTTGCTTCGCTAGGGACGGCTTGCACATGTCACCCCTGGGCTTTCGAATACTGGCTAAGGCTATTGCCACTCCCATACTGCCTTTTTTAGGCAAGGCTCAAAAGACAAACCCACCTCCATGGACAACACAAGGAAAAAGAAACTAAGGTTAATGCTGCTAAACGCCAGAAGTCTAAACCTCAAGATTCATGCACTTGAGGCTCTCCTCAGTATGGAGAATATCAATATCTGTGCAGTAACAGAAACCTGGTTCAGGGCTCCCGAGAGCACCCCAGCACTACCAGGTTATACCTCATACCATGCTTTTCAGCCCAAAAACTCGGACCGAACCACAAAAGGAGGGGGAGTATCCATATTCATCAAAGATACCCACACCTCCAGGTTAGTGGCACTGCACAAAGCATCGGAGACCATCCATGTGGAACTAACAGTGGGCAAAACTGCCTTTCAGTTTGTAGCCTGCTACAGACCACCCTCCCAAACTCGGGAACTCCACTCGGCTTTCCTGAGAACACTGGAGAATATGAAGGTCTCATCAAACACCATTTTATTGGGTGACTCCAACTACCCAAACATAGACTGGGAGCACTATTCAAGCCCCAACACCCTCGCCTAACGGTTCCTAGAATTTATAAACTCAAATGCTATGGAACAACTTGTCACCACTCCCACAAAGAGGGGAAAACATATTGGACCTGATAATCACCAACATGGGGACTCTGTTCCATACCCCTCACTGGTAAGATCTGACCATAAATTCATCTCCCTGGACATCCATATCCCATCCCCACCCCCAGCCAAGGAAACCACTGTGAAGAACTTCTCAAAAGCAAACTTCACACTTCTCAAAACCGAGGTGGAATCCTTCAAAGCCCCCGGGCCAGTGGAAAATACGGCCCAAACCACAGAATCCTTTACAAACGCATTCTATGGACACTTACAGGAATGCATGGATCGTGCTATCACAAATAAAACCAAGACTCCCTCCTCCAAAGGCAGGGAGACCTGTCTGGTGGACCCCAGCCATAAATAAGCTATACAACAGGAGGAGGAGGAAGCTACTACATGATAGAGCAAAATCCCAAAAAGGAAAGGCATCTCTGATCAGTACTAGCAAGAAACTACGATCCCTCATAAAATCATCTAAGGCCAGCTTCGAAAGAAAAATTGCACAAGACGCTAAAGATAATCACAAGGCCTTTTTTAGTTATGTCAGGAACCTGGGTGGCAATTCCCAGATATGCTCTGAGTTAGTGCAAAATGACAAAAAATACACTGAACCCACAGACATTGCCAACATCCTGGCAGTCTGGTTCAGTGCAAACTTCTCCCCCCCCCCCCCCAAAAGAGTAAATGTTTAATCCAACAGAGTGTAGCCTCCCTGACATCACAGATGCACAGGTGAGAGCTGCCCTCTCCAAAGCAAAAAACACAGCATTAATGGGACCGGACAGTGTCACGGCTGCATCTTACACGAGCTACAAGAAGAACTGAACCCTCACATAAAGTCACTGTTCAGTCTCAGCCTTACTACAGGATATGTACCCAAGGAATGGCGTACAGCAACAGTGGTCCCACTCCACAAAGGTGGTGCCACAATGGACCCCAGAAACTATCGCCCTATTAGCCTGACTAGCCTGGTCTGCAAAACTATGGAGCATATCATCATGGAACTCATAAACAAAGACATTGGGAACCTCCAAACACTGGATCCTACCCAATTCGGCTTTAAGGGCAGATCTTGCCTCTTGAACCTGGTTGACTACTTTGAGACAGTCACCAAGGCCATAGATGAAGGGAAGGTAGTCCACACAGCCTACCTGGACCTCGCAAAAGCCTTGGACACAATACCCCACTCGGGCATCATAAATAAGCTCACCAGCTTAAATATCAACCTCTATGTCACAAGATGGGTTGCAAACTGGCTCAGGGATAGAACCCACATGGTCAGAATTGCAGGTGCCATGTCAGACTCTAAGCCAGTTACAAGTGGCGTCCCACAAGGCTCAGTCCTGGGACATCTCTTGTTTGGTATATATTTCTCTGAGGTACAGGCTAACACTGGAGGACAATGGCTGACCAAGTTCGCCGATGACTGCAAACTGGGTGTCATAATTGACTCGCCGACTGACACAAGCATCCTCCAAAAGGGTCTCACAGAGACGGATAACTGGTGCCAGAGCCATGGCCTAAAGCTAATTGCCAAAAAGTGCATAGTCATCCCCTTTGGGAAAAACAAAGTGCCCACAAATTACCACATGGGTGGTAATCCATTAAGTACGGAAGAAGTAATTAGGGATTTGGGGACCCAAGTAGATGACAATCTCTCCTTTGACAATCACGTTGCCAAAGTGGCTAGAAAGACCTTCTATATAGCCCACCTTATCACAAAACGGTTCACATCTAGATTGAGAGGTCATTGTGCCCCTCTACTCATCAGGCCCATAATTGAATACAATGCCCCATTTGGGATGTACCTTACCAGTCACCTGCAGCAACTGGAAAGAACCCCAAAAGTACCTCACCAAGAGGATCAAGGGACTCAAACAGATGCCCTACGCATTTAGGCTAAAGAAACTCCAGCTGTACTCAGTTGCTTACCGCCTACTTAGAGGCGATCTGTGCCTGATGTGTAAAGCCATGTCTAACCCAAAATTAATGGACATGCTGCACCTCAGGAAATCCAAATCCCTTAGAGCTACATGCTCCAGGGACTTAAACCTCAGCACAGAAATAAATAGGACATGCTGGAGGGACAGATTCATATCCTAGAGGCTCCCCTCACTCTGGAACAAAATCCCAATGCATGTTAGGCAGAGCCCCTCAGTGACCCTCTTCAAGAGAAATCTTGACGAGTGGATGGGAGATCGTAGGTTTACCCCTGGGATCTTTTCTGCGTCCCTACTAGACAGAGGCACAGTAAACTAACGTTAAAAGGGCTATCTTCTGTGACCTACTATACAGAGGCACAGTCAACTAATCTAAAAGTGTGGAAAAAGCCAAACACACTCTCTGGCTAGGCTTATAAATGCCCTAGGGCAGATAGCCTAGTATCAACCTATGAACCAGTGACTGACTCTCTCCGGAAGACCATATGTATTCAAAATAAGTGGGAGGCTATGCCCCCCACACACCCCAATGTGGGGGTTTGTGCCTCCCCACAGCCCCTAACTGTATATACTAACTTCAGTATCGCACTATATACTTTTTACTTGCCTTACAGTACTCTACACATTGACATATATACTAACTGCAGCTCAGTTAAATGAGATTCAGTGAACTGTTTTCAGTTGCGTGTTTTCAGCGATGTGGTCGGGGTGAAATGAAATTCAAAGAAACAAAGTAGACCCGTGTAGGTTTGTATGTTCAGTCTGGTCTGTGTGTAATAGGTTTAGTATAGTGCTGTGTTACTGTCAACCTGTTTATTTTTAGTGTCTTCATGTGATAATGGAATCTAAATGTAAAAATTCTTATAAATGGTAGCAAAATGACATAATTGCACAACTTTCCAAGGCTGCAGAATAAACTTATTACAGTTGGAAGTCATCAAGCATTAACCTCTAAGACGGTCTTTGTGTATATCTGAAGTAGAAAATATCACTATTTGGTTATTGCTGTCATAATTTTGAAGGCCAGTAGGTCTTAAGTGCAACAGCTTAATCTTTGAAGAAACAAATAGCCATGTATGTGCAGACAGACATTAGTAATGACATGAGGTGAGGGCTCAGACAGCTGTGAGAGAGAATCCATCAAGCAGTAGGGTACCCAAGAATAAGACATGTTGCCCAAATGCTGTGCATCATAAGCTAACATGCAGTCTTTAAGCAATGAGTGTTAAGGAGCTTTAGCTCAGCCAGGGGTTTTCATTGCAGGCATGGCTAACTATCGCACACAATATGCTTATATAAGGGGGTGGGGCTGTATATGTGGAGCTATCAACATAGGAGGGTTATGTAGCTGAAAGATTTACTAGTCGACCATAAATCCCTCTGGGCTTTATGCTTCCGGACACTGCAGTAATGTAGTTATGTTGAAGGTGATAACTTCACCCCAGACGTTTATCTTTTGTACCATCAATAACAGCTGTATTGTTTTGAGATTTTATCATTGATGAGAGTGCTGAAATGTTTCAAGCTCTTTCACTGTAAAGTCGCAACAATCTGTACCTTCATGTATATAGGTTGTATTTCAAAGCTCTGATTCTTTGTGTTCATTAATACCATACTGCTGTTTGTTTCAGTAGGGTTTATGCACCCCTGCAGTAAAAGTTTTCTGTCACATGCTTATATCCTTAAACCTTGCCTGCCCCCCATATACCCACAGTTTTACAAATGAGAATGAATATAGACGTGAGAATGTTTAGGAAAGCACGCTTTTATAATTAAAGTGTTATGTTACAGAAAAAAGTGGCTAAGAGATGCAGTATTTTCCTTGTAAGTTTATTTGTGAAAGATTAACAAGTTTCAAATGGGCCAGTCTATAAAGTCAGGCAGATTGCATTTTTAACAAAACTATACCACCTTTTAATCGGAGATGTGCCTGTTCTAAAATTAGGCTGTGTAAAAAGCTTTAAGCAGTATAAATGTATTTTTGGTATATTATGTCGTGGACTTCTTGTAGTCTGATCTATAATTTCTGATTTTTGTCAGATTTTAAATACAGAGCTGCAGGTGTTGTCACCAAATTCTTGTCCGTTGAGTAGGTTTATGCAAATTGCCAGAACCTTAAATAAAAGTGTTAGTTTTCTAAAGTTGATGTACCTTCGTACAAGTTTGATCAGAGCTGTAGAAGGCAGAAACATAACCTCTCCACCTGTGACCATTAAAAATTATAGTAGAATGTCAGAAAGAGGAGTACTTCATTTTGATCATAACAGGATTTTATTTACTAGAATGCAAAAAATAAAACAAAGCCAGCAAATCAGGGCAAGCTGTATAATTTTATTAGCTTGTCTTAAAGCATAATAAACCAGTTTCGGCTCAATAAATTCTTGCTAATAAAATTATACAGCTTGCCCTGATCTGCTGGCTTTGTTTTATTTTTTGCATTTTGGTTTTGAGCTGTGCAGTTGCCGTACGGGCAGGACATCCATGTAGTTTTATTTTCTAGGCATTGTATGATTAGTGATGGGAATCTAGGTATGGACTGAGTTTATTTAATAAGGTATGTCCTCGTAAACAGGTCTGACTTTGAGGACCAGTTAGGAAGAGCAAGGGTAAATTTGAGGGTCAAAAACAGTGCTCTGCCCAAGTCATAGCAATTGAGAGAATTAACTACATCACTGACTTGCTGGCAGTTTCACTTCATTACAGAAAGAACAGCTGGTGAAAGCCACGGTGGTGCAGCGGTAGCATTGTCACCTCATAGCAAGAGATTCTCCCGTTCAGTTCTCGGCTGGAGCACCTTCTGTGTGGAGTTTGCATGTCCTCCCCGCAGAAAGTGGCGTTTGAAAGACATGCGTGAATGGGCATGCCTTTGAAGGTTGGGCCTCAGTCTGGCACCTCGGCACCATAAAAAAAAATTAACTGCCAATCATTAGCGGACTGGAGTTCCACTGTGGCAACCCCTAACCAGGAAATGCTGAAGGAAAAACAGAAAAAACAGCTGGTATGCAAGCTCTAGCCCTGAGCAGTATCCTATCGCCACTCAGAATGATACGGCAGTACAAACAAAAAATGATTGACTTCAACATTTGGCTAAGTTTCTGGTGTCATTCTAAGGGGATCCAGTATCTGTTTGCTTGGGATGACATGACTGACAGACCTCGATGCTTTGCCAGAGATGGCCTGCATCTGTCACCCCTGGGTTTCCGGGTACTGGCTAAGGCTCTTGCCACCCCTATAGTTCCTTCTTAGGTGGTGTTCCAAAGACCAAATTACCACCGTAACTGCTATAAATAAATGCAGTATGAGGGTCATGATGCTCAATGCTAGAAGTTTAAATCTCAGTTTGCACTTGCTCGAGCACTCCTCAAAATGGAGAACATCAACATTTGTGCTGTAATGGAGACCTGGTTTAAAGCAGCAGAAAGCACCCCTGTGCTACCAGGCTTTAGCTCATTCCACACCTTTCGGCCCCAAAGCATGGACCGAAGATCCAAAGGCAATGGCGATTCCATGTTCATAATGAATATGCTGACCTCCAGACTAGTAGCCCAGCATAACGCATCTGAGATACTTCAGATACAGCTAACATTGGGTAAGACTGGGATTCAGGTCATAGCCTGCTATATGTCCCCAACCATGTTCCTAGACTTACTCCACATGCATAAGCACCCTGAAGTCTATCAAGGTCCAACCCAACGCACTCTTGCTAGGAGACTTCAGCTACTCCTCCATCAACTGGGAAAACTACCCAAGCACCAGTACACTGGCCCATTGCTTTCTGGAATTGATCAGTTCCAATGCTGTGGACCAGCTCATTCTGATTCCCACTAGAAGAAGTAACCTTCTTGACCTGGTTATTACTAACATGGGCAACCGTTGCTCTACACCAATAGTCAATCCCTCCCTGGTCAGATCCGTCCATAAACTAATCACCCTGGAAATCCACATCTCACCCCCACCCCCTGCAAAGGCAACCACCTTGAAAAACTTCTCCAAAGTTGACTTTGGACGTCTAAAAACAGAGGAGGTTAACTTCAAGGCACCCATGCCAATGGAAAATGGCTGCATGACTGCTGAATCATACACCAGTGCAATGTACAAACATGTACATAAATACATGGAAGTACCCATACCCAACAGACCCAAGATGCTCTCCTCCAAAAAAAATGAAGCCAATCTGGTGGTCCCTTGCCATTAATAAACTCTCTAACAAAAGGAAGAAACTGTTGCAGAAAAAGATAAAGTCCCAAGACTGGAAAAACTTCCTTATTTGCCTCAACAAAAAGTTGAGATCCCTCATCGAATCCTCTAAAGCCAGGTATGAAGGCAGAATTGCATCAGACACTAAAAATGATCACAAAGCCTTCTATAGCTATATCAAGAACTTCCACGGCAATAACCAGATTTGCTCTGAGTTACTGCACAGTGGTACCTCCTATACTGAGCCGACAGATACTGCCAACATACTGGCTGACAGATTCAGTGCAAACCCCCCCCCCCCCCAAAAGGACCAATCACAGTACCAGAAGAATGCCTGGCACCCAGCATTACTGCAGCACAGGTTAAAGCTGCATTGCCCAAGGCCAAGAATGCAGCTTCCATGGGACCTGATAATATCCCTGGCAGTGTTCTTCAGTCATAGCCTCACTCAGGCTTTGTCCCTACTGAATGGCGCACTGCTAGTCTTCCCTCTCCGTAAAGGGGGAGCGACTACAGACCCTGGGAATTGATGCCTCATTAGCCTGACTAGACTGATATGTTATGGACCTGATAAACAAAGATATAGGAAATCTCCAAACTCTAGACCCCCATGCATTTTGGCTTTGTGAAAGGGAGATCATGCCTGCTCAACCTGGTTGACTTCAAGTCAGTTACTAGGGCTATGGATGAAGGTAAGGCAGTGCATACAGCCTTACCTCTGTCTGGCCAAGGCCTTTGATACCATTCCTTACTCTGTAATTATTGATAAACTCTCACCAAATTAGGCATCAACCCGTATATCACTAGGTGGGTTGCAAATTGGCTCACAGAACACACGTGAAAGTAGCAGACTCCAAGTCAGACTGCTGACCAGCCACGAGTGGAGTCCCACAGGGATTGGTCCTGGGTCCTCTCCTGTTCGGCATCTACTTCTCAGAGGTCCAGGCCAACACAAAGGAAATCTGGCTGACCAAGTTCGCAGACGACTGCAAGCTGCAAGCCTTTAACTCCCCAAGTGATGCAGACATCCTACAGAAAGGCCTCACTGAGACCAATGATTGGTGTTGAAACCATGGCCTTAAGCTTAATACCAAAAAAATGCGTCGTCATCCCCTTTTGTAAAAACTCAGTTCCCACTAATTAATTATCACATGGATGGGAGCCCACTGAACACTGAAGGCGTTATAAGAGATCTGGGAACGCAGGTTGACAGCAACCTCTTCTTCGACCACCACATTGCCACTGTGGTCAGAAAGTCCTATGGTGCACATCTCATTACCAAGGGTTTTACATCCAGGAAGAAAAAGGTCATTGTCTCTCTCTGCTCTTCCCTCATTAGACCAAGCATGGAGTATAATGTCCCATTTGGCATGTACCTCACTAGACACCTACAACAGCTGGAGGGGCCATAGAAGTGCCTCACGAAGAGGATCCTAGGCATTAAACACACATCCTACATGGACAGACTCAAGACTCCAGCTATTCTCTGTCTCATGTATCCTACGTAGCTTTGTAAGTCCTAGATCTCCTCTGTCTGACCCAACTCTGTTAGAAATGCTACATCTGTAGAAATCCCAATCCCTCCGCACCACATGCTCCAGAGACCTCAACTTCATTACCACAATCAACAGAACGTGCTGGAGGGACAGGTCCCTCACCTAGAGACTGTCCATGCTCTAGAATAGACTTCCCATACATGTCAAGCAGAGCACCTCTTTGTCCCTCTTAAAGAGAAATCTTGAGTGGATGGATAATAGAAAGTTCACCCCAGGGGTCACTCCAGTGGCTCTATCTGATAGAGGTACTGGTAACTGAAGTTGGGCGGCATGATGCCAGGACACATCTATGGGCTAGGCTTGTAAAGGCTCCAGGACCATTAGCCTACTACACAGCTATGAACCTATAGGCATTAAAATGTACCCTGTACCTATAGCTGTAGCTTCACAGTGTAAGAACATTTACCACCAAGTATGTGGCTGTTTGGCAAAGCATAATGACCACACTTAACACATGTGGTGACATGTGAAGCATTAATAATAGCACTGTTGCTTTGAGAGCTTAGACTAGTGAGAGCTGTGTGTCATGTGATGCTGGCAGTCATCACAGTTTGTAGTAAGGTTTTTTAGTGTTGAGACCTCTTTGTGAATGTCTCTATTACTGAATTACTGCTTAAAGTTGCATTTGTAACATAATCTGCCATTCACAGATTAGTGCTGCATGCTGACTTTGCTTTGTCTTTTTCGGCTTTTCCCGGTTAGGGGTCGCCACAGCGGAACTCTGGTCCGCTAATGATTGGTAGTTGAGTTTTACGTGCCGAGTTACCAGCCCTGACGCACAACCTTCAACGAAAGTATGCCCATTCACGCATGTCTCCACGTAGAAGACGCTCTAGCTGAGAATCGAACCAGACAGCGTCTTACTACGAGGCGACAATGCTACCACAGCACCACCATCGCGCTAATATTCAGGAGGCTGCATTGTCTTTTTAAATTCCTGCACCCCTCACATGGCCACTAGGGGAAACTTCACTGCACTATATTTGACTATAAATTCCAGCCTTAATATCAGAGTAAAAGCTGATTGTATTACATTTTCACTTGGTTTGATGCCATAAGTTGTATTTTTGGCTCTGTTTTGAAGTAAAGTGCTTGTATAGTGGCAGTAATCAGTCAGAAATGGCTAGATTTTAAAAAAAATGTTTATTTTTTAACGAACAAATGGCTTTATTTTGTTTTGTGATCAAGCAGCATCAAAACTTAAGTGGTATAAAGGGGTGACTTCCCCAGTGGCAAGCTGTAAGTGGTTGTGATAGGCGATCACGGAGTGTGAATGGAGTTCTGGCGTTCATTTAGAAAACTGCAGGCAACATTGTGTCTTTTTAAACAAATACGTTTGGTAAAGTTTAGACTGTAGGGAAGAGTTTATTCAAGTTTCTTGATACAGTTGGTAACACTATAACACTGCAGTAGTTTAGAAGCAAGTTGCTTGCATAAACTGTTTGCTACAGTTTGGAGAGAATTCCATGAATTTGTTTTGACCCACAACTTTTTGGGAAGTCTTATTTCTCAGATTTAGGTTGAAGGAAGTGCTAGGTGACCTATTTATAGCTCTGTTTAAAGTAACTTCTCTGTGACTTGCAGGGAAAGCTCTTTGAAAACTGGAAACTGTGGGTTGGACATTTTTTGCTGTATTCCATTGCAGATCGACTTGCTGATTTAAATGAGAATGCATTATGTGTAGTGTTTCATGTCTCATGTGAAGTAGCAATCAAAGTATGTAACACTTTAACCATACAGTGAAAGAAATATGAACAATTTCTGCAGTGGAGGAAATATGAAAGATTTCTGCACTAAAAAAGTAACTTTAATGTGATATAAAGAAGAATTTACCATACATAATGCGTTTATTATTTAGTAGAGCTTAAGAAGTCCAAGAATTAGTAGATGAATGCGATTAGGGTACAGTGCAGAACTGTGAGTTTAGTAATTCACGTGAGTCTTTAATTAGAGATAGTATTTATAAAGTTGAGGTAGACTGTCGTGGGAAGCAGAATCCTAGCACATTATAAAGCTGTTGTGTGCAGACTGAGGAATGCATATTTAGCACACCTGTAAAAAGGTATAGATTTCTGTGGGTACTATTTGTCATCACATCTGCTCCAGAAGACTTCTTGAAAGCCTTGAATTAAATGGCAGAGGGTATAGATAATGCAGTGAATATTATGGCATCTTAGTCTGGGATGTCACAACACTGGCGCACAATCAGTATGTTAAACTGTTGGAAAGTCTGAGACTTGTGGGAAACTGATACCGCATAGGGATTACCACTCTCTCTGTATTCCTTGTTTGGGGCCTGAGCACGACTTAGTCGGGTGTCGCTTTTGTGCTAGATTTAATAAGCGCACCATTAAACGTAGGTTAGATTGCGCTAGGCTTGTCTTCGGTAAGCGGTGTAATTACAATATGCCGTCGGATCCTCTGCCCGCTACCGCTAAGAAGCGCAAGAAAAAATCGTTAAGGTCCAAGCAGGATGAGTCGTCCGTTCCGGACGCCGGTTCTTTAGAAACTACGGTGGAATCTGTAGATCCAGCCGAGGTTTCAGTTGAGTCTCAGGGGGAGCCGTTAATTTTGCAAGATGTGGCCTCTCATGAGTCAGGTCAGGCTGAGGGGGCCTCTCAGGTTACTGTACTCCCTTCTTTGCCTAAGGTGGTTAGGCCTTCTCCTTCTGGCTCTAAGGTACCTTCCAAGGTCAGGCCTGGTTTGCCTTCCTCTGGTGTCAGTCCTAGTTCTGCAGGTGCTGTGCCTAAAAAACACATGCTTAAAATGGCAGAAGATTTGATTTCCTTAATCAGGGGTTCTATGCCCCCTCCAGATAAGAGGCCTAGGGTGGAGCCAGAGGTGGAAAGTTTGGAACAGGCTTCAGATTATTCAGAGTCTTCGGCTGAAGACTTTCAGGATTTTCCTCCTTATTCTGATTCAGACGCAGAGGATTCCAGTCCTTCTGCTTCTCCTCCAGAGGATTTTTCTTTTTCAGAAACCCTGCATTCTATGAGGGAGCATTTTAAATGGGAAGGTCAGGATTTCTCAGATTCCCGAAAGAGGCTTAGGGAATTTTTGTTTTTACCACAACATCGGCCCTTAGCTATACCTCCTGTTTTGGATGTTGTTCAGGATGTTTTCTCTGAGGCTTCTCTTAATCCAGACTCTTTGCCTCCTGCCTGTTAAGCCAGATAGGTATTACAGAGTGCCAGAGGCTCATAAATATCTGTATAAGAGCCCAAGGGCTGACCCAGAAACTATTAGCCAGGGTCCTAAGGGTGTCAGGGCTTCTGTTGTAAAGAACCCAGTTCCTATGGATAAAGATTCTAGAGCTTTGGATAGGTGGGGTAAAAAAGTATATACCTCTTCCACTCTAGCAATGAGGGCTTTGAATTGCCAGTTTCATATGTTGAAGTACCAGAATTTTCTCCTTACTCAGTTAAAATCTAAGGTAGATGCTTTGGCAGAGGGCATAGAGTGTAAGGAATTACAGGATTTGGTTCATGCCTCTGATCAGGTGGGTAAGCATTCTTTGCAGTGTGGTTTCGATGCTTTACAGGCTTCTTCCAGGGTGGCTGCCACTGGATCAGTTATTCGCAGGCACGCCTGGCTTAAGGATCAGAACTTGTCAGAGCATGTTAAAGCTAGAATTTTGGATGCTCCTTTGCAGTCTGAAGTTTTGTTTGGTTCTCCTGTGGAGTCTGTCTTAAAGAAAATGGAAGACAAGGCTAAGTCTATGCAGACTGTTAAAGATTTTTTGCAGGTGCAGCCCCCTAAGTTTAGCAGGAATTGGCCTACTAAGGGATGGGCTTATCCTTCTTCTGATTTACAGTCTAGGGGTAGATCTAGACGTGGTAGGGGCAGAGCTCAGGTTTCTTTCAGGCCTAGAACATGGAGTTCCCCTGCACAGTCTACAGGTGAGGGCAGGGGCCAGTCCTTTCGTAAACAGGCCCAATGACCTGCATCTTCAGCTGCCAGATCCTTCCTGTCTGGCAGCTCCTTTGGGAGGAAAGTTGGCATTCTTCAAGCAAAACTGGCTTTGTCACCCAGGACAAATGGGTGTTGGACATTATAGACCGAGGCTACAAGTTTTAGTTCCACACATTGCCTCCTTTCAAAGGCATGCCAGATGTTCCTCCTCAGCAAAGGGTAGAGGCTCACAAACAGATTTCTTTACTTCTTCAAATGGGGGCTATACAGCAGGTCCCTCCGTCAGAAGTGGGCCTAGGATTTTATTCTCGCCTGTTTCTCGTACCGAAGAAAGGAAACACTTGGAGGCCAATTTTGGATTTATCTATCCTCAACACATACCTGGACATTCCAAAATTCAAAATGTTGACGTTGCAACAACTTCTGCCTCTGTTGGGCAAAGATCACTGGATGGTAACTCTGGATCTCAAAGAGGCTTATCTTCATGTTCCTATCAGGCCCAGTTGCAGGAGGTTCCTGCGTTTTCGGACTGGGACTTTACATTATCAGTTCTCTGCATTGCCCTTTGGCTTATCTACTGCGCCCAGGGTGTTTACAAAGGTTCTGGCTCCAGTAATAGCCTTCTTAAGGTTAAGAGGAATACAAATTTACCCTTATTTGGACGATTGCCTGATTCTTGCTCAAGACAAAACAAGCTACTTCACCATCTACAGTATGTTATGGCAGTGTTAAGGTGCCTAGGGTATTCTGTGAACGAAACAAAGTCCAGTCTAGTACCCTCTCAGGAAATGTGCTTTCTGGGTGTGAGACTGAATACAGCTTCCCAGATGGCTTTTTTGACCCTGGACAAACAGAGAAACCTTACACTTTACTTCCAACAATTGTCTCTACGGTCCAGGCTGACTGCAAGGACAGTCCTTCAAGCCTTGGGGTTCATGGCATCTTGTATTCTGGTGCTTCCCAATGCCAGACTGCATATGAGGAAGCTACAATGGTATCTCAAAAATGTATGGACGCAACACTGCCACGATCTGGACACGGTCATTCAGATAATACCTTGCATTCAAAAGGAATTTTTGTGGTGGGCTCAGGAATGTCACTTAAACAAGGGACTCTGTGACCTGACCAGAGGCGAGTCAGATCTTAATGACAGATGCCTCGGACAAGGCTTGGGGAGCTCACCTCAATGGAAAATGGGTTCAAGACACGTGGCCTGCCAGACTTCAACATTTACATATCAACTTGGAGATGTTAGCAGTCCAATTTGCATTGATGGCTTTCAAGGATCTACTTCACCCAGGACAAGTGTTGATTCAAACAGACAACACAACTGTCATGTGGTACATCAACAAGCAAGGGGGAACCCATTCGTACCCTCTTTGCAGGCAAGCTATGATTTTGTGGGAGACTGCTCTGTTTGCACCTCACTCTTCAGGCAAGGTTTCTGCCAGGAGCACAGAACTCCTTAGCAGATGTTTTGAGCAGACAGATGGTGGATCCCCACGAGTGGAAATTGGATCCTCATGTATTTCGACAGTTGACAGTGATATGGGGGATTCCAGACATAGATCTGTTCGCTTCTCCACTAAATTTCCAGTTGCCAAAGTTTTGCACAAAGATGTTTCATCCAACAGCTTGGAAAGTAGATGCTCTGTCATTCAGTTGGAGCAATCTTCACGTCTATGCCTTTCCTCCTCTGCCTCTCCTTCCCAAGGTGCTCTTGAAGGTCAGACAAGACAAGCCCTCCATGATTCTAATAGCTCCAGATTGGCCTCGACAGCACTGGTACCCTCTGCTGAGGAGTTTAGTACGGGAGCCTCCTTGGCCTTTGCCTTCAATTCCACACCTTTTGTCTCAGGCAGGCGATCATTTCCTCAATGTCAGGATTCAGTCCCTGCATCTAACAGCCTGGCATATTCTGTTCTAGAACCTGGAGGGTCGCAGCTTCCTCAACAAGTTTTGAATGTTATTTTGGAGGCCAGAAGGCCTAGTACAAGGAAAGTTTACGCTGATAAATGGAGGAGATTTTTTATTTGGAGCAAAGCAAGAGCTTTGATGTTTCCAGGCCTGATTTGAGTGTTTCTCTTCAATATCTTACGGAATTATTAGACAAGGGTTTGTCTTTCTCCTCTGTAAAAGTTCATGCTGCAGCCATTTCTGCTCACTATGACTGTGACCCACCATTATTCTCTCATCCTTTGTTTAAGCAATTCCTTAGAGGGGCAAAGAACATAAGACCCCCGCGTAGAGCTCCTACTCCTTCCTGGGATCTCAGTTTTGTGTTGGAAAAGCTTACTTTACCTCCTTTTGAACCTGCAGCTACGTCTGAGTTAAAGTTTTTGTCTTGGAAGACTGCTTTTTTGTTGGCCATTACATCTGCTAGAAGGGTTTCTGAATTACAAGCTCTAATGGCAGTTGAACCCTTCCTGATTTTTCATAAGGATAGGGTATCTCTGCGTACTAACCCTACTTTTATGCCTAAAGTGGTTTCAAATGTGGCTTTGAACCAATCTATTCATTTGCCTACTTTTTATGCTGATCCCCAAAATAAAGGGGAGAAAATTTTGCACACTTTGGATATTCACAGGCAGTTGCGTTATTATTTGAGCAGGACTAAAGGGTTCAGACAGTCTCAACAGTTATTTGTTTCTTTTGCTTTGGCCTCTCAGGGGAAACCTGTTACGAAACAAACTATTTCTAAGTGGATTGGCCATTGTATTGCTTTTTGTTATTCTAATCATGGTAAGGAGATTCCGGCTGGAATCGGATCTCATTCCACTAGGGCTACTGCCACTTCTACTGCCTTTTTAAGGGGTGTAGCTACTAAAGATATTTTGGAAGCAGCTACTTGGAGTTCAGTGCACACTTTTTCTAAACATTACCATCTCCCTCTTTATTCCAAATCTAGGGCTGGATTTGCCACTGCAGTCTTACAGGGCATGTTAGCAGCTCCCAATGCTTTATGATTTTGCCAGCCTCCCTTTACCTTTGCTTTGGGATTCTACCCACAGGTTATGACTGCAGCAATGTGAGATGAAGAACATAGTACAGTTTTGTACCTACCATAAATGTAGATGTTCGAAGATCCACATTGCTGCAGTCCAATTTACCCTCCCTCCTTCCCCTCTGTAGTTTGGAGTGGTTGTATGGCTTGGGTGGTAGAGGTTGTTTGTACATAGGTTTTTCCATTTTTGGCTGTGGCCTTTCTTTTTAGGGCCTTCTGACATCTGGGGCAAGAAAAGACTGAGGATATGACGTCGGTCATGCGCTTTAATACCATGACGCACTCACGTCAGATCTGAGCGCCCATGACCGACGCCAGCCTAATACTTTGGTATTCGGGCTGACCGAGGACAGCGGACTACCCACAGGTTATGACTGCAGCAATGTGGATCTTCGAACATCTACATTTATGGTAGGTACAAAACTGTACTTTTCTTGACCTTCATTTTAATAGTATAGGATTTGGTCTTGGAAGATTTACCCAAGTTTCAGTGGCCTCAAACTACCCTCTTCACCTCTTTTATAGTCAAGGTAGATGGCTTCCACAGATATATCATCTTCCCGTGGAACTTTCATACCAGCCCTCATTGCTTCCTTTCAGGTTTACCTCTGGGTAAGTTCGTGGTTGAAAACAAAAATCACCCATGGATGACTCCAGTGAAGAATAAGACACTTAATTTCATTAAGCACTTTTGTCCAACACAGGACATAATTAGAATAAAATCAGATCAGTCCTTTTCCTTTTTAAATTATAATCAACCAGTCAAAGAACAACTTTCTTACAGCAAATAAAACAAAAGTTTAACACAAACTTTATCCTTTAAAAAAACATTTGATGTTAATGGTTTCATTTATCCCTGGAAACTTGGCCTGTAATTTTAATTGCTATAAAAGTTCTCTCTCTATCAATATTTTTAATAACAATCACCCTTGAAATCCAATGTTACATGTTTAATACAGAAAAATAATTTTTTTTTTTAGAACTGTTACAAACCTGAATGTTTGAATTGGGCATTATTTATTTATATCTTTTGTTCTAACAGAATATAAATGTTCCTTAACACTCATGGATGGCTTACATGTGGTCATGCCCACATAGAATGCTTCACAATGTGTGTAAATGGCAATATATACAAGTCCCATACAATTACAATTAAAATGTTCACTAATCTGAATAGATTAGTCCAAGTGTGCCAAAAAAAAATATTGGGACTTTTCAATATAAAATTAAATGCACTACAAAAGCCACATTTAAAACATACCATCAACTTTATTGGTATGTAATGTAGGCATTTTGGTGTTTTCTTATTGTTAAATAAACTGTTAAATAGATCTGGATTTCTTGTAAATAAAACTAGGATCAGAACCTACAATGTTGTATATTGACAGATTCTTTAAAAATTTTCCAGTTATCAAAAATGACATTCCTGATGTTAGAATCATCCACCATCATTTATAGAAATGTTAATTGAATGCAATGCACAGGTTAGCAAATATTGACTATGGAACTGAAGGATTTAGATCAACTCTTCTCTAAATTTTTACGTCAAGATCGTGTTAAATCTGAAGATGGCATATTCATGAATATGCATAGAAGGGCACTCAGTTATTGAACGAAAGAAGAAGCTGTTGTGGGATACGACAGCTTACAATGAAGTTACTGCCTTTCCACTCGCTGTTTTCCATTGGCGAAGCAATGTTCACCATGGCAACACTTTGGGTGCTGTTATCCCTGAAACTTCTGAGGTTAATGGAGTTTGTACAGACTCAAATTGGTAGTAACATGGATTTTTCACCAAAAGAACATCAAAGAAGATTGGAGGAATAGCAAATCAGTGACTTAAAGGAAAACAGGATATTAAAGCAGATTCCCCAACCTGCTGACTCTTCCAGTCCCTGTTCTTTGATAAAGCTTTAAAAAATCACCCTTGCAGCTTTAAAAAAATAACCCACTCAACTGTTTTCCCTGTTCTGCTTCCTAGCTTTCTATACTGTTTTTGTTTCACTTTGCAAACCAACTTGAAAAACCTGTAGCTGGCTCTGAAATTATGATGTCACATGTGCCATCTCCTCTTGCTCTAGCTATCGGGATGTTTCCTCCCCCAAAGTGATGTAATCCCCGCCTGATTTGCATGCTGTATAGAAGAGCCAGTGTTCCTCCCACATTGTGATGTCAGACCTGCCTTACCCAGCCCACTCAACCTAATAAAACCCATGTGGTGTGTGGAACTCCTTTTCATTGTATGTGTATCCTGTCGACTGCATTTGTTTGAGGGACTACTGAAAAGTTTGGATTGCCTGCATCTTCGTCTGCATTTTTTGCTTCATTGGTAAGATAAGTCTTACTAGTGAATTAAAAATTTAATTCTACACACAGCCCATGTTTGAATGCACTTCTAGCCCTATTTTGTGCTGCCTGATATAGTTTATGACTCTCTTCTGAACAGGAATACTCTCTTCCTCCCTATGAGGATTCTGCTGCTGAAGAATCTGTCCCTTCAGCCTCTCCTCCTGAGGATTATTCTTTTGGGGAAACCTGCATACCATGAGGGAACACTTCCACTGGGAGAGCCAAGACTACTCAGAATCTAAGAAAAGGCTCAGAGACTTTCCTTTACTATCTCAGCACAGGCCTCTTGCTACCCCCCCTGTTTTAGACATTGTAGATTATGTATTTTCAGAGTCCGGCCTGTCTCCTGACTCTCTACCCCCTGCACCTGTTAAGCCAGACAGATACTAGAGGGTTCCAGACTGACATAAGTTTCTTTATAAAAACCCTGCTGCTGACCCAGAAACTATTTCTCAGGGTCCCAAAGGGGTCAAGGCTTCCACTGAAAAAAACCCTATCCCCTCTGATAGGGATTCAAGGGCACTGGACAGATGGGGGGAAAAAGTTTACTTTTCTGCTACCTTGGCTGAAAGGGCTTTAAATTGTCAATTTCATATGATTAAATATCAGCAATACTTAATGTCACTGCTTAAACAGAAAATATTAACAAATTCTAAATGTGCAGAAAACAAGGAAATGCAGGATTTATTGCATGCAATTGAACAAGTATGAAGGCATACTTTGCAATGTGGTTTTGGTTCTCTGGAGGCCTCTTGCAGGGCTGCTGTTATGGGTTCTGTCATTAGGAGGCATGCTTGGTTAAAGGAACAGAATCTGCCTGATCATGTTAAAGCAAAATTATTGGATGCTCCATTACAGCATGATACTTTGGTGTTAAAGCAGAGGAGGTGTTGAAGAAAATGGAGGACAAAGCAAAATCTACGCAGACAGTTAAGGATTTCTTACAGGTGCAGCCACCCAGACTTAGCAGGAACTGGCTCACAAAGAATTGGTCCTTTCCAGTGTCAGACAGGCCACAAAGAGGCAGATACAGACTCCCCAGAGGCAGCTCACAAAGAATTGGTCCTTTCCAGTGTCAGACAGGCCACAAAGAGGCAGATACAGACACCCCAGAGGCAGATCCCAGCCCCAAGGCTCATACAGGCCTAAACAATGGGGTGCTTCTACCTTCAATAGTGGAGAAGACAAATTGCAGCTATACAGGAAACTGTCCCAATGACTTTCCTCTGCCAGCACCAAGCACTTAACTTTTGGCAGCCCTCTTAGGGGGAAAAAATAGCACTTTTTTCACAAAAGTGGCACACGATCACCCTGGACAAATGGGTCTTGAATATAGTGTCTGAGGGCTACAGGTTCCACTTTCACACCCCGCCAAGGGCAAAAGGTATGCCAGACCTGCCATGCAATCAATGGGCAGAGGCACAAAAGCAAGTTTCATCCATCATGGACATGAGGGCCATTCAGCGAGTACCACAGCAAGAGCAGGGACAAGGATTTTACTAGAGACTTTTCTTGGTACCCAGAAAGGACAAAGCCTGGAGACCAATACTGGACCTGTCTATTCTAAACACATTTCTGGACTTTCCAAAATTCAAAATGTTGACTCTGCAGCAGCTTCTGCCCATGCTGGGCAAGAAGGCTTGGCTTGTAACTTTGGACCTAAAAGAGGCATACCTGCATGTCCCAATCGGACAGTCTTGCAGAAGATACCTCAGATTCATAGCTGGCTCAATGCACTACCAACTCTCTGAACTGCCCATTGGCTTATCTACTGCGCCCAGGGTCTTCACAAAATGCCTGGCACCAGTAATTGCATTTTGCAGATAAAGAGAAATTCAAATATATCCTTACTTGGACGACTGCCTTATTCAAGCAGAGAACAAGGACATTCTACTAAAGCATCTGGTGTTTGTAAAAAGATTACTAATTTGCCTAGGGTACACAGTAAACGAAAATAAATCAAAACTAGTACCCTCTCAAGTGGTAATATTCCTGGGTGCAAGCTTAAATACAACTGCCCAGATGGCTTATCTCACGCCAGACAAACAAAGGCAACTGACTTCTTACTTCAAAATGTTCACAACAAAGACCCAGTTATCTGCAAGAAAAATTCTGCAGGCTTTGGGCTTCATGGCATTCTGCATCCTGCTAATTCCATATGCCAGACTGCATATGAGGAAACTGCAATGGTAACTAAAAAGTGTTTGGACTCAACATTGCCACAGCCTGGAAACATTAATTACCCTCATTCCCTACCTGCAACAGGAGTTTCGATGGTGGGCACAGGGCTGTCACCACAACAAGGGACAGCCATTCACTTTACCCACATCCAGGCAGACACTAACAACGGATGCATCAGAATATGCCTGGGGGGCCCACATGGAAGAAAATTGTATTCAGGGCACATGGCCCGCAAGCCAGATGCATCTTCATATCAATCAAAAAGAGATGCTAGCTGTTCAAAATGCCCTGACAGCTTTCAAGGATCTACTTCCTCCAGGGCAACTACTGATAAAGACGGACAATACTACAGTCATGTGGTACATAAACAAGCAGGGAGGCACACATTCCTACCCCCTCTGCAGACAAGCCATGACTTTGTGGGACACAGCATTGACTTATCAAGTTCACCTGCAAGCACAATTCCTGCCAGGAAAGATAAATACTCTGGCAGACAAACTAAGCAGAAACCTGATGGATCCCCACGAGTGGAAACTGGATCCACAAGTCTTCAGCATGATAATGAAATGGGGATGCCCAGACTTAGATCTGTTTGCCTCCCCTCACTACTGCCAACTACAGAGATTCTGCACAAGGACTTATCACAAGCAAGCATGGAAATGGATGCCTTATCATTCAGCTGGAAAAACCTAACAGTATATGCCTTTCCTCCACTGCCTCTCCTCCCCAAGGTACTCCTAAAGGTCAGACGAGAAGCCAAAAATGATACTGGCCACGCCAGCACTGGTACCCAGTCTTAAAGAACTTGTCTCAAGGTCCAGCCTGGACATTGCCTCAAATTCCTCACTTACTGACCCAACAAAACAATCTGATCCTGCAAAGCCAACTCAGGACCTTAAATCTGGCAGCAGGGCGGATAATGTAGCCATTCAGAACACTCCTCTCTCCAAAGCTGTGATGGATGTTATTTTGGAGGCCAGGAGGCCCAGTACCAGAAAATCTTATGCAGAAAAATGGAAGAGATTCTGTGCTTGGAACCAGGCACAAGGAATTGGCATGTTTGTTGCAAACATTCCTTAGATTTTACAATACTTAACTGAGATGCTAGACAGAGGCCTATCCTTTTCATCAGTTAAGATCCATGCCTCTGCCATTTCAGCCCATTACAATACGGAACCACCTATCTTTTCTCATTCTTTAAGGCAGCACCTCAGAGGGGCCAAAAACATAAGACCTCCAAGGAGAGCACCAATACCTGCATGGGACCTCAATTATGTCTTGGAAAAACTCACACTGCCTCCTTTTGAGCCAGCCTCAACAGCTAATATAAAATTCTTATCCTGGAAAACAGCTCTGCTCCTAGCAGTAACCTCTGCAAGATGAGTCTCTGAGTTACAGGCACTCATGGCTGTGGAAACTTTTATCATTTTCCATCCAGGCAGGGTTTCTCTGAGGACAAACCCGACATTTATGCCTAAGGTGGTGTCCAGTGTGGCCCTTAACCAAACCATTCACTTGCCTACATTTTATCCAAACCCACAGAACAAGGGTGAGAGACTTCTGCATTCTTTGGACATGCGCAGATAGCTACGCTTCTCCTTGGACAGAACTAAAGCTTTCAGAAAGACTGAGTAGCTTTTAGTGGCATATGCTGCAGGATCACAAGGAAAGGCTATCTCAAAACAGACTATTTCAAAATGGATAGGCCACTGCATTAGTTTCTGCTCTTCACAACATGGCAAATCAGTGCCTAAGGAGATTAGGCCACATTCAACCAGAGCAGCAGCCTTCCTTAGAGGAGTACCAACCAAAGACATCTTAGAGGCTGCAACTTGGAGATCGGTACACACCTTTACAAAGCACTACCACTTACCTCTCTACTCTAAATCCAGAGCAGGCTTTGCCACTGCAGTTCTGCAGGGCCTCCTAGCCTCTCC
>NC_056728.1:958481631-958494131 GCF_019279795.1 Protopterus annectens
ATTTTTTTTTTTTTTTTCTTCCCCCCTTTTTTTTAATTTTTTTTAACCCCAAAGCTTTTTGTTTTTTTAAATTTTTTTAATTTTTAATATTTTTTTAAAAAATTGGAAAAAGCCCAAAAAAAAAAACCAAAAAAAAAAAAAACCCCTGACTTTTCACAAATGGCATTTATACAGCATTTAGAATTACTGTGAAAAATATGTTTCTGTTCACAAATCCTGATAGTATATACAGGACAGCTTTCATTATATGATTTTTTTCAGAATATTCATGTTAACATATCTGTAGGATGATTATGTTTCTAAAAATATCCACTAACAACATGCATTTTAAGATTTACATTGAGGATTACCTAGTTTAGATAATTGTTCCTACATTTTCAGGGTTTGACATTGTTACTACCGTAGGTTTAAAACTCTTAGGGGATAGGAAGTAAGTTAAAACGTAAAAAGTATGGATGTTGCTGTTTACTGCGGTATATAAAGTACAGTTTTGTACCTACCATAAATGTAGATGTTCGAGGATCCACATTGCTGCAGTCCTAACTATTGGGTAGTCCGCTGTCCAGTCGGCCCGAATACCAAAGTATATGGCTGACGTCGGTCAGGGCGCATTAGACTGACGTCAGTACGCCAGGGTACTAATGCGCAAGACCGACGTCGTATCCTCAGTCTTTTCTGCCCCAGATGTCAGAAGACCCTGAAAAGATAAGGCCAAAACCAAAACTCCCAAAATACCTGCACCAAAAATATATGTACAATATATACAAAATTAGCAGAATATAACCTCACCTACACAACCACCCCTAAACACAGAGGGAAGGAGGGAGGTATTGGACTGCAGCAATGTGGATCCTCGAACATCTACATTTATGGTAGGTACAAACTGTACTATGTTCTTCATTCCACATTGCTGCAGTCCTAACTATTGGGTAGAATCCCAAAGCAGAGGTAAGGAGGCTGGCAAATCATAAGGAAGCAGGAACTGACAACATGCCTTGCAAAATAGCCGTGGCAAAACCAGCCCTAGACTTAGAGTAGAGAGGAAGGTGATAATGCTTAGAGAAAGTATGCACTGAACTCCAAGTAGCTGCCTCCAAAATATCCTTAGTTGCCACCCCCTTAGAAATGCTGTGGTGGCAGTATCCCTAGTGGAATGAGGCCTAATCCCAGCTGGAATCTCCTTGCCATGATGAGAATAACAAAATGTAATGCAACACCCAATCCACCTAGAAATAGTTTGTTTTGACACAGGCTTGCCCTTTGAACTCAAAGCAAAAGAAACAAACAACTGCTGAGACTGCCTAAAATCCTTAGTCCTGCTCAAATAATAACGCAATAGCCTGTGTACATCTAAAGTGTGCAAAATCTTTTCCCCTTTATTTTGGGGATCTGCATAAAAGGTAGGCAAATGAATAGTTTGGTTTAAAAGCCACACTAGAAACCACCTTAGGCATAAAGGAAGGATTAGTACGTAAAGATACCCTATCCTTATGAAAAATCAAAAAAGGCTCCACTGCCATAAGGGCCTGTAACTCAGAAACCCTTCTTGCAGAAGTAATGGCCAACAAAAAAGCAGTCTTCCATGACAAGTATTTCAATTCAGCAGTAGTCACAGGCTCAGAAGGTTGTAGAGTAAGTTTCTCCAGCACAAAATTGAGATCCCAAGCAGGAGTAGGAGCTCTACGGGGGTCTTATATTCTTGCCCCTCTAAGAAATTGTTTGAACAAAGGATGCGAAAACAATGGTGGGTCACAATCATAGTGAGCTGAAATTGCTGCAGCATGAATCTTAATGGAAGAGAAAGACAAACCTTTGTCCAGTAACTCAGTAAGATATTGAAGAGCCACACTCAAATTTGGCTCAGAAATCTCCAAATTGTTTGCTGCACTCCAAAATAAAAATCTCTTCCATTTTCATGCACACTTTCCTTTGTACTAGGTCTTCTGGCTTCCATAATCACATTTAAAACTTGTTGAGGAAGCTGAGACCTGCTGTCTTTCAAAACAGAATATGCCAGGCTGTTAGATGTAGAGAGTGAAGCTTGACATTGAGCAGATGACCGTCCCTCTGAGACAACAGGTGTGGAATCAAGGGTAAAGGCCATGGAGGCTTCTGTACCAGACTCCTCAGTAATGGGTACCAGTGCTGCCGAGGCCAATCTGGAGCTATTAAAATCATCCTTGGCTTGTCTTGTCTGACCTTTAGAAGCACCTTTGAAAGAAGAGGCAGAGGTGGAAAGGCACACACATGGAGATTTTTCCAACTGAAAGAAAGAGCATCCACTCTCCAAGCTGTGTGATCAAATGGCTGCGTGCAAAGCTTGGGCAGCTGGTCGTTTAGTGGAGAAGTTTAACAGATCTATGTCTGGAGTTCCCATGACACTGTCAATTTTTGAAATACATGAAGATCCAGTTTCCACTCGTGGGGATCCATGATTTGTCTGCTTAATACATCTGCTAAGGAGTTCTGTGCTCCCGGCAGAAACCTTGCCTGAAGAGTTAGTTGCAGACTGAGCGCAGTCTCCCATAAAATCATTGCTTGTCTGCACAATGGGTAAGAATGTGTTCTCCCTTGTTTGTTGATGTACCACATGACAGTTGTGTTGTCTGTTAGAATCAACACCTGCCCTGGAAGAAGTAACTCCTTGAAAGCAATTAATGCAAACTGAACTGCTAACATCTCTTTCATGTTGATATGTAGATGCTGTAGTCTGGCAGGCCACTTGTCTTGTATCCACTTTCCATTTAGATGAGCTCCCACAAGCAATATCCGAGGCATCTGTCGTTAGAATCTGACTTGCCTCTGGCCGGTCACAGAGTCCCTTGTTTAGGTGACATTCCTGAGCCCACCACAAAAATTCCTTTTGAATGCAAGGTATTATTTGAATGACAGTGTCCAAATCCTGGCAGTGCTGTGTCCACAGATTTTTGAGATACCATTGTAGCTTCCTCATATGCAGTTTGGCATTGGGAAGCACCAGAATACAAGATGCTATGAACCCTAAGGCTTGAAGGACTGTCCTTGCAGTCAGCCCGGACTGAAGAGATAGATGATGGAAGTAACTGGAAAGATTCTTTGTTTGTCCGGGGTTAAAAGGCCATCTGGGCTGCTGTATTCAGTCTCACACCCAGAAAGCACATGTCTTGAGAGGGTACTAGACTGGACTTTATTTCGGCCACAGAATACCCTAGGCATCTTAGCACTGCTATGACATATTCCAGATGCTGTAGAAGTTCTCCCTTTTCTTGAGCCAGAATCAGGCACGTCCAAGTAAGGATAGATTTGGATTCTTTAGCCTGAAGTAAGCTAATACTGGAGCCAGAACCATAGCGAAAACTCTGGGCGCAGTAGATAAGCCAAAGGGCAATGCAGAGAACTGATAATGAGAATTTCCAGCTCGAAAACGCAGATACTTCCTGCAACTTAGTCTTATTGGCACATGAAGGTAAGCTTCCTTGAGATCTAAAGTTACCATCCAGTGATCTTTGCCCAGCAGAGGTAAAAGCTGTTGTAACGTCAACATTTTGAACTTGGGAATGTCCAGATAAGTGTTGAGGATAGATAAATCCAGAATTGGTCTCCACGTGTTCCCTTCTTGGTACTAGGAACAGGCGAGAATAAAATCCTAGGCCCCTTTCCGGCACAGGAACTGACTGAATGGCCCCTATTTGGAGCAACAGAGAAATTTGCTTGTGAGCTTCTGTTCTTTGAAGAGGAGGAATGTCTGGCATGCCTTTGAAAGGCGGCAAGGTATGGAAATAAAACCTGTAACCGTGGTGAATAATATCCAGAACCCATCTGTCTTGGGTAATTAAATCCCAATTTTCTTTGAAAAGAGACAGCCTTCCTCCCAAAGGTGCTGCCAGGCGAACGCACTGGCAGCTGAAAAGGCACGCCATTGGGTCTGCTTACGAAGGACTGACCCCTGCCCTCGCCAGAAGTCTGAGCAGGGGAACCCCTGTCCCAGGGCCAAAGAACCCTGAGCTCTGCCCTACCACGCCTAGACCTACCCTAGACTGGGAATCATAAGCAGGATAAGTCCATCCTTAGAAGGCCAATTTCTACTAAACTTGGAGGCTGCACCTGCAAAAATCTTTAACAGTTTGCATAGACTTAGCCTTGTCCTCCATTTTCTTCAAAACTGCTTCCACAGGCGAACCAAACAACACATCAGACTGTAAAGGAGCATCCAAAATCCTTGTCTTAACATGCTCAGCTAAATTCTGATCTCTCAACCAGGCGTGCCTACGAAGAACAGAACCAGTGGCAGCCACCCTGGAGGAGGCCTGCACAGCATCAAAACCACACTGCAAGGAATGTTTACCCACCTGTTCAGACACATGAACTAAATCCTGTAACTCTTTACACTCAATACCTTCAGCCAGAGCATCCACCTTAGATTACAACTGTGAAAGAAGATAATTTGACATTTTAACATGTGAAACTGACAATTCAACGCCTCATGGCTAAAGTGGAAGAAGTATACACTTTCTTTCCCCATCTATCCAAAGCCCTAGCCTCTTTATCAGGAGGGACAGGATTTTAACAACTGAGGCCTTCACACCTTTAGGCCCCTGAGAGACAGTTTCGGTCTGCCCTAGGACTCTTAAAAGATACTTATGAGCTTCAGGCACCCTATAATACCTATCCGGTTTAACTGGGGCAGGAGGCAAAGAATCAGGGATTCAGGGAAGCCTCTGCAAAAACATCTTCCACCACATTCAAAACAGGAGGTATAGCTAAAGGCCTATGCTGGGTAAAATAAGAATTCTAAGCCTTTTTCTGAATCAGAGAAATCTTGACCTTCCCATTTAAAATGCTCCTCATGGAATGCAGAGTCTCTGAAAATGAAAATCCTCAGGAGGAGAAGCAGAAGGAGTAGAATCATCCACATCAGAATCAGAATAAGGAGGGTACTCCTGCAAGTCTTCAGCCAAGACCTCGGCCTCAAGCATTGCTCAAAACTCTCAAACTCAGGTTCCACCCTAGGCCTCTTATCAGGAGGGGCATAGAACCCTAATCATAGTAATCAAATCCTCTGCCATTTTAAGCATATGTTTCTTAGGCAAAGACCCTGAAGCACTAGGAGAAACCCCCACTGAAGCTAAACTTGGCCTGCCCCTCAAAAGAAGCCTTGAAACTGAAGGAGGCTCTAACCACCTTAGGGAAGAGAGGAAGAACAGCCACCTGAGAAGCCCCTCAGCCTGGCCTACTTCCTGAGAGGATACATCCTGCAACAGTAAAGTCTCTCCTGAGACTCCAAAGAAACACCTGGCAAAACCTCCGGCTCCACTGAGCCTTCAAAGAACCGACGTTTAGGACTGTCGGTTCCTCCACCTAGGCTTTGCTGCTTTATCTTGCGTTTTAGCCGGCGCCAGAGCATCCGACGGCATTTTATAATTACAACGCTTCCCAAACACTAACCTGGCACAGTCTAACCTTCTCTTAATAGTGCTTTGTTAAATCTAGCACAAGAGCGGCATCCAACAACGCTGTGCTCAGGCCCCAAACAAGGTATACACAAAGTATGGTAATCCCTGCGAGGTATCTGTTTCACAAGAAATACAGTTATTCACTTTTCTGACATCCGTTAAATACTGAGGCAAGAAAAACCAAAATATTCCCCAACGGGTACTTAGCCAACTTTGATTCGGTCTGAAACTCTGACTTCAGAAACTTTCAGAACGCCAACCTGCACTCGCAAAATTGCTTCTGCATCGGACCATGCGGCAAAAGATCGAGGATATGACGCCGGTCATGCGCATTAGTACCCTGACGCACTGGCGCCAGTCTAATGCGCCCTGACCGACGTCAGCCATATACTTTGGTATTCGGGCCGACTGGACAGCGGACTACCCAATAGTTAGGACTGCAGCAATGTGGAATGAAGAACATTCTTTGTATGATATTTATCAAAACCTTTAATACAGAGCTATAAAATGAGTGGGCATATGATTTGTACAGATGGGGAGGGAAATAAATTGCTATCACAGTGAGTTAGGGTGCAAAAGCAGCAGTTTGTATAAGTCAAGAAAAATCATAATTCCTTGTTACTTCCAAGAAGCAGGTTATGTCTTGTACTATAACACAGGACATGGTGATGCATCTTCTGTAAACTGTTAAAGCAGATATGTATCACCGCATCCTTCTGCAAGCTGCAAAACAATGCGTATCAGATCATGGCTTACTGCTTTACATGCAGAAAGGGTTAGCAGCTAGAGACCAGACTACTTAGTATAATCCAGCATTTCCTGAGCCTTGGGAATGAGTTGTTTTGTGCATCAGTGACATACCTCTCAACCTCTTAGTGCAAGAAATCTGAATATAGTCTGGCAAAATGGTGAGACAAAGGCCCAGAAATAAGGACATATTTTAACTACTGCTCTTATAAACTTAGACAGTTGCTAGAGTAACTGGGTTTGTTTTAATATACAGTTTCTAAAGGATTTGACGTCTGAAACTCAAATATATGTCATTATTTTGTGACTTCAATCCTCAGATCATTCCAGTGATTTGCCAGAAAATCATAAATTTTATGGGGAACAGACCAAAAATATCAGCCAAAATTGGGACATTCTGCAAAAATCTGGGCAGTTGTGAGGTATGAGTAGTATGTCCACATTTTTATACATTGCGATTATGATGGGTTCAGCACTACTTTACAAAAAAATCTGTGTACTGTAACAAGAGTGTAAAATGCATACTTTCTGTTTTTCTTTATAATGGATTTAATGCAGTTCCCTTAAAAGATCAGTTTCTGGGAATAACAGTGAAGCAACTTTCTTTTACCAAATGTAAAACAAGCCTGGACTGTCAAATAGAATGTAAGTGAATCAAGAAAACACAGGCCACTTAATTCAGCCAAAATAAATTATGCCGACTCGTTCAAAGCTCCAGCCAAATCTGTTACAATTTCTGAAGCACTGGTAAATTTACCAGCAGCTTCCAACTGTTATAAATATGCCAAGGAAGCCAGATGAAATCCATACAACAGAGCCATACAGACAACCTCACCTTTTTTTGCTGGCTTAATAACAGTATTTTTTTCCATAATGTTGTTTATACTGAACGTACTTCTCAACTCTTCAGATTTTTGCCGGATAGTTTTGGTCCTTTCTTCATGAAATTTGTGTTTTTCTAGCTAATCAATGCGGATTGAAGTCAGTAAATCATAACAGACATTTTAGTTTTAGACTTCATATTCTCCAGGAATGCATGCTAACACAAAACCGGTTATTCTAGTAACTTTCTATGTTTATAAGAGCAACATTTAAAATCTGTCCCTATTTTGGGGCCTTTGTGTGACTTTGTTGCAAACACAACACTTGTCATCTGTATACATGCAGAGCAGGATGACATGCAAGCTGAAAAAGAATAATTATGTCACAGTCTTTGACTCACATATTACTACTCCTATTGTCATAACAGAGCTTAATGGGAATAGAAAACCTAATATTGAACAGAGATACCTAGGCCTAATATTTTTCCCCATCATTCACCACATATACATATTTTGTAGCTAATTGATTCCTTGCTCAGTTAAAACTATGTTGCTAGCTCAGTCACCTCTTTTCACCCAATGCTCGCAGAGTCATTGCTAAAACTATTTTAATACCCAAACTTGAATATAGACTTCCTTTCCTCGGTCTGCTGAGAATAAAATCTGTAGATTCATTCCATTTGTAGAACCCCAGATGCACCACTGCAATTTGCTAAAAGAATTCCAAATGACTTTTGGTGTCTTATAAGCAAATTTTCTTCCAAGAACTCTTAATTTACAAGGTGCTAAAATATGGTCACTGCCCTTCTTTAAGAGTGAAACTAACTTTAAAAGACACTCTTATATACTTAGAAGTACTCAGGGGAAACAGTTTCACACAAGCACCCCCTCCATTTAAAACTGCTGTTAGAGAGCCTTTTTTAGACTGGGACCTGCTACCTGGAACCACCTGCTTACAAACATAAAAATCTAGAAACCATTAGAAGCTTCATAGTTGCACTTAACGAGCATCTCTTTAGTGAATTTACCTGCAGCGGCTACTGTGGCAATAGACAGGAAACTTACCATCCCATATCATGAATAACACAATACATTTAATTAACTTTTCTCAGCCTCTTTAACTGGCATCTAATATCCATATATTTCACACACACATGGGAGTTTATGTATTATATGTATGACTGTACTGCATTTTATGCATATCTTATCTTGCATTTTATATCTATTTTTTCTTTTCTCAGTGCACTCTGACTGGCTCTTTTTAATCTTACCCTATTTCAGTCAAGAATATTATATACAAAATAAGCACATACAATTCAGAACACAATTGAGAGACTGTGATGTAGTTTCTGCTCACTGAGCTTGAGTTATATAGAAACCATTAGAAGCTTCAAAGTTGCACAAATTACTACAGCACTCACCCTTCTTCTTTACCTAGAGGAAAACAGTTCTTGTACTTACTTTCCTCACTTGCTTTGAGAAAAACAGCTCTTATACTCACTTTCCTCACTTGTCTAGAGGAAAGTAGTTTTTATCCAGGCTTGTCCAAGGGTCAGCTCCCAGTGTTCTCTCCTGTCTATCTGATGAATCTGAGCATCTTGGGGCAATGTACACAGACAACTCTCTCCTCTTACCAGCCAACACCACAACCTGCGAGAGATGCACTAATCTAGCCAAATTGGAGGTAAAGCTGTCTCCAACCAAGACTGAACTTGACAGTCAAGAGGAGAAGGTAAACACTTGTACCACACCACACACATCACATAGTCCCACTAAACTTACACCACCAAAATCCACACATAGAAGCACAAAAACATTTGTGGAGGCTCTCAATAATAATCTGCTCAAGCAACAGAGACCTCCAAAGCAGAAACACAAGCAACCTCCACCCCCAACACAACCCAAATGACACAGAGCCCACAGACTCAATGTGCTACTCAACCACAGCCCATAAGGCAAAACAATGTACCCAACACACTAGTCATTGGTGACTCTATAGTCAGGCACACTGATGTCCCACTCACCAGGCTAAACAAGGAGAAGGTTACTGTTAGCTGACTGTCGGGTGCCAGGATCCGCCACATAACCCACGCACTCAGGTCACTCCACAACAAGTACAAATATGACTCTGTCATTGTCCATATTGGTGTAAATGACATGAGATGTACCTCCCTGGACTACATGAAAAGAGACGTGGAAGAGCTCCCTGATCTTGTAGCCCAGGCAGGTATGACCCTAGCCCTGAATAGCATTCTGCCATTACCCAGAATGATACTGCAGTACAAGGACAAAATGATTGAATTCAACAATTGGCTAAGCTTCTGGTGTCATTCTAAGGGGATCCAGTATCTGTCTGCCTGGGATGACATGGTCGACAGACCACGATGCTTTGCCAGAGATGGCCTGCACCTGTCACCCCTGGGATTCTGGATACTGGCTAAGGCTCTTACTGCCCCATATAGTGCCTTTTTTAGGCAAGGTTCAAATGACAAATTCACCACCATAACAGGAACAGGAAAGCAAAAACTGAGGGTAATGCTATTCAGTGCTAGAAGTCTAAATCTCAAAATGCACTCCCTCGAGGCACTCCTTAAAATGGAGAAAATCTATATCTGTGCAGTGACTTAGACCTGGTTCAAGGCTCCAGAGAGCACCACTGCATTACCAGGCTATAACTCATACCATACTTTCCAGCCACCTAACCTGGACCAGAACACCAAAGGCGGAGATGTGTCCATATTCATTAAGGATATCCACACCTCCAGGCTAGTTGCTCAGCATAATGCATCCGAGGTTATCCAAGTGCAACTAACTCTGACCAAAACTGCAATCCAGATTGTAGCTTGCTACAGATCCCCCACCATGCCCCAGGATTCCCACTCCTCTTTCCTTGAAACACTAGAAAATATTAGGGTTCAACCAAATACCCTAATAATAGGCAATTTCAACTACTAACTGGGAAAACTACTCATGTACCAACTCCTTCACTCAACACTTTCTGGAATTCATAAATTCCAATGCCCTGGATCAACTTATCCACACCCCCACCAGGGGCAACAATATCCTAGACCTAGTAAGTACCAACATGAGTGACCAGTGTTCCACACCTGAAGTCAACTCCTCGTTGGTCAGATCTGACCATAAGCTAATCACCCTAGATATCTACATCCCACCCCCACCTTTAAGAAAATCACAGTAAAAAATGTCTCCAAAGCCAACTTCATGCTTCTTAAGACAGAAGTGGCGAACTTCATGACACCCATGCAGATAGACAATACAGTGTCGACTGCTGAATCCAAAACAGTTGCACTCTATAAGCACTTACATAAGTGCATGGATCGTGCTATCCCTAATAGAACCAAGATGCTATCCTCCAAAAAAAGGAAGCCAATCTGGTGGTCCCTTGCCATAAACAAACTCTACAACAGAAGGAAGAAACTGTTGCAAAAAAGAGTAAAATCCCATGAGTGGAGGAGTTCCCTGGTCAGCCTCAGTAAGAAGCTGAAATCCCTTATAAGATCCTCCAAAGCTAGCTACAAAAAAAAAATTGCCACTGATTCTAAAGACAGCCACAAAGCATTATATAGCTATGTCAAGCATCTCAATGGCAACACTCAGATGTGCTCTGAGTTACAGCACAATGGCGTTAAATATACAGAACCAACTGATATTGCCAACATCCTGGCAGATAGGTTCAGTGCTAACTTTACCCCCTCTCACCCCCTAGAAGGCCCATCTCTATACCGGAAGAATGCAAAGTTCCTGTAAACATGGCTGCACAGGTAAAAAATACACTCTCCAAAGCCAGGAACACAGCATCCATGGGACCTGACAATATCCCAGGCTGCATTCTACATGAACTACAGAATGAACTGGCACCCTACCTAAGTACCATGTTCAGTCATAGCCTCACCTCAGGCTTTTGTGCCGACTGAATGGTGCACTGTGACAGTTATCCCACTCCACAAAGGGGGAGCCATGACAGACCCCGGGAACTATCGCTCCATTAGCCTGACGAGCCTGGTCTGCAAGGCCATGGAACGTATCATCATGGAACTCATAAACAAAGACATTGATAATCTCCAAACTGGACCCTACCCAGTTCGGGTTTGTAAAAGGCATATCATGCCTCCTAAACCTGAATGACTTCTTTGAAGCAGTCACCAAAGCCATAGATGAGGGTAAGGTTGTTCACACAGCTTATCTAGATCTCGCCAAGGCTTTCAACAACCTCCCTCACTCTGGAATTATAGATAAGCTCACTAAACTAGGTATAAATCCCTATGTCACAAGATGGGTTGCCAACTGGCTCATGGACAGAACCCACACTGTGAAAGTAGCAGACTCCAAATCCTCCAAATCCTCCAAATCCGACTTCAGACTAGTGACAAGTGGAGTACCACAGGGTTCAGTCATGGGTCCTCTCCTGTTTGGTATCTACTTCTCTAAAGTACAGGTTAACACAGAAGGTCTTTGGCTAACAAAGTTTGCAGATGACTGCAAACTAGGAGCCATAATCGAAACTAATGATGTGGACATACTACAAAAGGGCCTTACTGAGATGCCTGGTGTCAAAGCCATGGCCTGAAGTTCAATGCCAAAAAGTGTATTGTCATCCACCTTTAGTAAAAACTCTGTACCCATGAACTACCACATAAGTGGTAGTCTACTTAACACCGAAAGTGTGATAACAGTCCTTGGGATAGCATGATCCATGCACTTGTGTAAGTACTTATAAAGTGCATTTGTGTAGGATTCAGCAGTTGTACCTCTATTGTCCGTCTGCATAGGTGTCATTAAGTTTTCCACTTCTATCTTAAGAAGTGTGAAGTTGGCTTTGGAGAAGTTTTTTACGGTGGTTTCCTTAATTGTGGGTGGGGGTGGGATGTGGATGTCTAGGGTGATTAGCTTGTGGTCGGATCTGACCAACGAAGAATTGACTTATGATGTGAGACACCAGTTGCCAATCTTGGTAATGACCAGGTCTAGGATACTGCTGCCCCTGGTGGGAGTGTGTATAAATTGATCCAAGGTGTTGGAATTTATGAATTCCAGAAAACGTTGAGCAAGAGAGTTGGTACATGAGTAGTTTTCCCAGTTAATGGTGTGGTAGTTGAAACTGCCCATTATTAAGGTGTTGGGTTGTACCCTAATACTTTCCAGTGTATCAAGAAATGAGGAATGGGAATCCTGGGACATGGTGGGGGGTCTATAGCAGGCTACAATTTGGACTGTGGTCTTGCCCAGAGTTAGTTGCACTTGGATAATCTCGGATGCATTATACTGTGGAACTAGCCTGGAGGTGTGGATATCCTTAATGAATATGGACACGCCTCCACCTTTAGTGCTTCATTCCGGGTTAGGTGGCCAAAAGGTGTGGTATGAAGTTTAGCCTGGTGACGCAGGGGTGCTCTCTGGAGCTTTGAACCAGGTCTCTGTCACTGCACATATGTCAATGCTCCATTTTAAGGAGTGCCTCGAGTGAGTGCATTTTGAGCTT